>NC_056739.1:1102417311-1102439811 GCF_019279795.1 Protopterus annectens
AATGATTCACTATTCAATGTTTGGGGCTTTTCAATGTTCTCTACATTTGCATGATCTTGGCATTAGCATACACATATTAAATGGTGAGGCATGTATCCCTCTCTGCGATAGGGGATATGGAGAGGATTGCTGCCTTATAGCAACACCTTTTTTTGTTGTCTGAATCCAGATGATGCTTGACCTATTAGTTTCATCTGTCTAAAGCTTTGACCAGGTACAAGTGAAAGAGATGCAGAGGAACCACCCCCTGCTTTTGTGTACCAGGCAGAAAAGCACAAGACTTAAGTCTTTGCATGCCAGCTTTCTAAATGCCATGCATTCTGTCTCTAAAGATGTTCACATCAAGAATGTGGAGCCTTCCATTCCATGTTACTGCAGACAGCAGCCTAAAGAGACACAAAAATAGGTAAGAAAATGTTATATTTTATGAACAGACAGAAGAAGGAACTTTAGCTGTATGACAAAATCATACCAATATGACAGCTTCCATCAAACCATTTCTAAGCAGAGCATATTTTACAATACTTCCAACCCATGACAGTGATGCTGGGATAATAGTACTACATATAAAATGCAATAGACCATAAAGGTATGCCTATCCTTTAGCTCATTTAGGACTAATGATGCACGTTTGGTTTTATTGACACTATTGTAAATTAGAAATTTCTTTTAAATTGTGTTATGATTTTAAGAGCGATTGAACTTTCATATACTTTGTGTACTGCTGGAAAAAATTAGTGATAGCAGGTTTGTTTTTCTAAACAAAGGTAAGCTGTTTCAAGACTGTGGTTCATTGCAAAAAAAGAATAATGCGTCTTGCAAAACCAAACAGCCAGTACTGCATGCAGGAGCTCATGCCTGGCTGTCAAGATGAATCAAATGTAGCAGTGTAATTTGAGTATAGTGATACTTATTATTTACTATAATTAATAATCACTTTCCCACGCTGCAGGTAAAGTGTTATACATGAAAAGTTTTTTCTCCTTTATACTTATAAAATAAGATGTCACCCTGAATTTGCTCATCTAGAGAGCTTTTACATACAGATGATGAGAAGCTTCTTTTGATAAAAAGTAAGAAAGCCAAGAGTGTAATGTATATTTTGGGCTAACTGTTGTGTACGTACTCTAAACAATGAGACTCCCAAAATGATAACACAAGAGGGATGCTCCAGATGCAAAATATGCATTCACATATTTTGGGAGCAACGGCGGAACTTCAGATATGACGTTTGGAAATGAGATATGTATCATAGTTGCAAATATGCAGAATGCAAACAATGTTAGCTTGAACCTTACACAGTACAATGAAAAAATGTCTCATAACACCTGTTAAAATAATAATGGCATAACAGTAATCTCTCATTAGAACATTCATTGCTAATTGCTGGCATAATGCCACTTCCCTCTTTCTTTTCATTTTAACAAAACATTTATGCATGAAAGGTTTAATACCAGGTATCAGGCATATCAATGTAAAATTACTACTAATTAAGCCTAATTAAATCAATTAAATGACTGTTGAGTCAAAATGTGAATAGAAATCACTTTCTCTCTGCACATTTTAGCATATCAGCAGGCTTATGTACATATTCACAAACATATACAATATTTTTTATTTATAACCGTGGGCAGCATAACAATCATTTAGCAAAAGAGTTCTTAACAATTAAGAAAATGCTGCAGTCTGATAGTAAATTTTCAATTACAGGTTCCCTTGAGGCCCTTCTTAATCTAAATGGAGTACAGACAATTTGACAAATCAGTGCCTCCTTGCAGTCACTTGCCTCTTGCATATTCATTACTCTTTGGATTTTTAATCAAAATTGCTGATGGGCCCCACTGCACCAGAAATACCTCAGTCATGAATTATTTATTTTGTTTAGCTCATAGTTGTTTAGATGCATTTGGAACCAGAAAGCCTTTGACTAGCTCAAAACCTTGGCCTGTATCAGACGCCACATGGTGGTTCCAGATGTTATGGTGTCACATGTGCAACGCTCATAAAAAGTGAAGAAACAAGCAGCACCCGTGGGCATGGCCAAGCCTAGAGTAGACCATCTGGTTTCCAACAGAACTGGAGAAAGAAATAAGCCTATGTGCATTATGGGATTGTAGAGTACATGTGATGTAACTGACTATGCAGGAAACATTTTTAATAACACTTTTAAATAAAATTGACACGTTATTTATTCATTTTAAAAAGTACTATACAGTATTTTGTCTACACGTGAAGCTTGAGAGCATTTAGCTACAGACATGATTTTGAAAGTTTGATTTGTATATTTTTGCAACTCTTGCTGACCTCACTATAACACTGTCTGCTGTAACATATGATAAAGGAAATCATTTGACTTAACTGTGTATGTCTCTGAGTAGTATAATTACTGGTACACATTTGTTTTGCGGTGATATGGTATGGTAAACTTTTTTATTTTAAAAAACATTTCATCCAGATATAATAATTGTCTTGCAGTTTAGTACAGGAGATTGAGAATATGGGCTGCTAAGTTTCAGCCTGTATGTCCTGGGTTTGATTCATTCAGTCCCCATTTACTTATTATGCAACTCTGAGCAAATCACTTAATCAGATACTGCTCCCAGGTTTCTAATGGAAGTGGTTCCTGCAGGAACAGAATTTTAAGGCATTCAATACATTTCTGTTTTAAGTTACTAAAAATTGTGTTAAAGGGTTAAAATGGAGAGGAATTGTTCTCTGTTCATATAGTCAGATCATTGAATTACTGCATTTATTTATTTAGTCACACATGAAAAGATAGCAGTATTTTAGTGGCTCGTCTCTAAAGCAGTACTACTTTCATATGGCCTACAAGGCAATATTTCATAACAGGATTTGACCAAGCAAAGGTAGTAATTATTTCTTTTCTGTTTTATAATAAAAATAAATAAGTACCATATGAACAGAAAAAATATTTCTATCTTATATAGTCTACAGATAGAATAACTGCAGGTTTATTATCTGAAACCATACACTGTTCACCCTGTAGATCACTGCTGCAGTAGCAATACAAGGATATAACAGCCGGCAAGCTTCCAAAGCTTCAGGGAACCTTCCTTGTGTCCAAACTGCCATGCAGCTTGAGCTGATCTGACTAAAAGAGAAGTTTGGGTGCAAAGCCCTTCAGAGCTTTACTATTGCCAAAGATTATGCTCCTTTGAGGCTTTCAAAGATTGATGGTCGGCTTGTGCATTCCTTTGCTAGACAGAGATGTTCAATTTGGGGAAAAAACTATTTTTTTAATTTTGTTGATGTTTTATTATGTTTCTCTTCAGGAAAATTATTTTAAAGCTAAGAGTGCTGTGTTTTAATGGGTTGTTTGGAGATTGTAATGTTCTTTTAAATGGAATGCTCTTTTTTCTATGATTTTAAAAGTGGTGTAAAGTAGCTTAAAACATTTTTTTCTGTGGAAAAATTGTGTTTATTTTACTTTTGGAGTGCTTGCTTAATGTTTTAAAGTGCTTTCTAATGTGTTTTTCTGTCAAAAAAGTAATTTTTGTGGATAGGCAATATTTATTGGCAATCACTGCTCTCATCCCTAGAAAAAAGGCACCATTCTAAGCTTGACCATAGAAGAGACTATTGGTCCTACAGTTGGTCCTTCTTCCAGCCAAAACAAGAAATAAAATGAGCAAACAGTGTTTGCCACCACAGCAGGCTAGCAATTTGCCACAGCCACAGGTGGATGACTCTGCTATAGTCATTTGTTTTACCTCAGACCACTCATCTTTTAACCTGGACCCCTCTGGTGTAGCATTTACTGACACAATGGAAGGGAGGTTATCCATATCCTCTGTGGCTGATGGGGTCCCCTCAGTAGGGAAGGGAGATCCATTCTTGTTGGTCCTGGGAGAGGGGACAGGGAAGCTTTCCCTGATGTGTCAGAATGCTGTGCCCATCCTTGGGGAAGCAGCTGCTGTCATTAGTAACACAGCTGGCCGTATTTTGCTGTCAAAAAGAAACAGAAAACCGATTATGTATCTACTCTTTCTCAATTTTCTTTGGATAGGGTTAGTTTACTGGATTTGGCTCAGGGTTTAATTTAGGCTATTGATCCTTTTTGCAAAGTAGTTTCTAGTAAAAGAAAGAAAGATTTATCTTTTCCTGATGAGATACAAGATTCTGAACCTGTACAGGAAGATTCAGGGATGGTAACAGTTTTTTCTTTATCAGATTTCTGATTCAGATTCAGTTTCTGATTCTCCCATATGGGGTGGGGGTTCTTTCTTTGAGACTATCACTAGAACGTGCCACTGTTTTCAGTGAGAAAAAAGAAAACTGAAATTTCCCAATCCCTTGGAAAATGGTATGCATTGTTACAGTAGAATTTTCCAGAAGCTAGACCCATTTCTCCTGTTCTGTCTGCTTTAGAGGATGTGTTTCACTGCCTGCAATTTACATGATAGTCAGCTAACTGCCCCTAAAAAGGTAGTCTAAGGCTATTACCTTTTGTTATACTCACTATAACAAAAAGTATTCCAGGCATGGTCAAGGTCCACTCTACCAGGGCCTTGGTTTCATCTGTAGTGTTTTGGAAAGGGTTGGATTCTATACATATTCTAGAAGCTACTAATTGGTCCTCTGTACATACCTTCACAGTGCACTATAAGCTTGATTCCTTTTCTAGGTCCAGATTGAGCTTTGCTAGGACCATTCTCCAGGGTCTCCTGGACACTTTTCCCTCCACCTCTCAAATGTAGTTAGATAAAGGTAATCTACTCAAATAGCTAAGGCTACTGCAGCAGTGATTAATATGGTGAACATAGTATAGCTGTGTAAATGAAACTTACCATAACAGTAAATGTTTTAATCATCATTGCTGCAGTAGCCACACTCTTCCTTCATTCCCCCTTATCTTTTAGAATGTTTTGTTATATATATTTTTTTTATGCTAAGGTGTGGACATTATTTTTTGTTGTTCCTAGCATTGTCCTTTCAGGGACCAGCCTCCCTTTTTCTGCAGGCAGGAAAGCTCTGAAGGGCTTTGAACTCAAACTTATCTTTTAGTCAGCTCAGCTTGAGCTGCCTGACAGTCTGAGTATATGGAAGGTGCCCTGAAGGTTTGGAAGCTGGCCATTTGCTATATCCTTGGCGGGATATAACCCATATAGCTTAGGCTACTGCAACAGTGATCATTCCAACATCTGCTGTTATGGTAAGTTTTACTTATGCAGCTGTACTTTCTTTGATGCTATGAAAGGGACCATTGAGATTACTTACTCTAAGCAAAAACTAGTTTTATTAAATTTTGTTCCCATAGAAGCACAAGGTGTTTAGTAGCTCCAGCCATTACAAACTTAATGCCTGCTATATATTACCTCCCACAGCTTACAACCTTAGCTATTATTACCATTCATCTCTGACGATATGCACATTAAAATTAGTATTATATATGCAAAAGTTTAAAGTAACTAAGAATAGCTGAATCATTTCTTACTCATGGCTGATATCACAACACAATAGCTGCACAAAAGTCAATAATAAAAGTTAGTGGTTTAAAACAAAATAATGCTAACACATATTTTAACTGCTATCATATTGTAGTTAGTTAGAATACTAAAGTTGTTCAACAGTAAAACATCAAGATACTCAAGTATTCCTGGGTATACTGGTTTCTTCACACCTCCCAAAGGCATGCAGCAGACATGTTGGTGATTTTAGTTTCTCCTTTGTGTGTACCCAGTGTGAGAGTTATATGGATGAAAGGCCTGGCAATCTGCTTTGCTTTTCTATGTGCCATGCAAACTCTATTGATGATGTCAGGTATTCATAGGGTTACCATACGTGTTGGATGTGACTTGTGAGTGTGGAAGAATGGATTTTTTATTTTGTGCTCTTTTTTTCTGCCATTACCATCATCATAATAGCCATGCCAGTACCATATGTCTTTTGCTAGGTCTACCAACCACTCCAGTCTTCTCATGGACTAGTATATAACTTTTGACTGGAACCACCAAGGAGACTAAGGGTGTCCTGGGGGTTGTTGTCTATCTTTTTAGCTGAGGGGTTCTATCTTAATCCCAACCCTGGTTTCTTTCTTCTGTCATGTGGTCTGACAGCCTCTATGGGGTTGTGCAATGGCAATATGGTGTTGGACCACCTCCCCCTTTCTGCAAGGAGCTGTTGTTGAAAAATTGCCATGCCCCTCAACTGTAGCACATCATGACTCACTCACTTCTTGGCCTCCTCCAGGAAGCTCTAATACCTTTGTGTGTCCATGTACATCCCCCCTCACCAGTATGGGCACTGCCACCTTCCCTGCCATGCTGTCAGTCGCTCAAGCTGCTAACTGAACCTGGGTCAGTTGAGCTGTAGTCAGGGCTTTATTTCTGTATGTCACTGGAGCAGCTTGGACAGATGGATTTTTGGTGCCATTGTTACTTTACTATGCTATTGTAAAATGTAATAATACCACATAATAACACTTCAAATGACATTATTGCTTTGTTAACCATGGGGAGTTACTCTTCTCCTCCTCTTCCTCCAGTTTACATGGAATTACTGTAAATTATGAATGTTGTTTAACTTACTGCACACATTATAGGAGCTCTACTCATAGGGGAATACTAGGCTAACTGCCATGAAGGGCCATCTAAGCCTAGCCAGTAACACTTTACCTTGTATCTGTGAGGTAAAACCTTAACCATTATGCCAAACTCACCCTCCTCAAGTCCATCAGAAACTGACAGAGGAGGACAGAGATGCAGATAGAGAATGAGACTGAGGGCACTGTGAGATGGAGTCTGGGTTCCTGAGTTTTAGTGCAGGTATGCCATGTTGTTGAAATATGAGGGTGTCATGTAGACAGACAGAACGTTTTCAGGCAAAAATAAATAACTAAAATGGATGAAGGTCTGAGCAATTAGGCAGAAACACAATGAAATGCAAGGGTTTCATGTGGACAAAAAGAAAGTTTTGAGGCAAAAATTTAAAATGGATGAAGGTCTGGACAGTTAAACAATTTAAGACCTAGTTAAGAAATGCACATGCATTTTGAACTATTAATTAGTTGAATCTTTACTGAACCTGCAAGGATATGTTAGTAAATTAATATGATAGGATTATTTTATTTTAACCAGTGTCATTTGGTTAATTGATAAGAATAATTGCAATAATTTATTCATGTGACTATGATGTATATCTTGCTATCATCTCACACATGCACACACATGTACTTGCATGGCCACACACACACACACACACACACACACACACACACACACACACACACACACGCACGCACGCACACACACACACACACACACACACACACACACACACACACACACACACAACAGAAACAACAAAACAATCAATTTGATGGTCACAATACAGCACACCAGGCTATACTCTTAAGCATGTATACCTGCAGATGTAGGGCTGGAAGAAGAGCTCTAATTATTTCTTATTCATTTAATATGCAAGTAAATTAACTGTCTCATCTCTTATACCTTTTATCTATTAGATAGGGTTATATATGCAAGGGTAAATGCAGTCTGTATGAATAGAGAAGAGTACATGGTTGACTAGCATGATTTTAGGTGATGGCAGAACATTGGAGTAACAGGAGAAAGCACATGCAGACAAAAATATCCATACTATTTAGACAAGAGCACTTGCTAGCAGATATTTGTGGATAAAGTCTTTGAGATTCTTATCATGCACTGTTGCTTCAGCTAAGTCACCATCATTAATCATTGTCATCAATCTTGTTTTTTGCAAAAGAGCAAGAATGTGGTGTAGATAATTGGTTCAACCAACAAGTGAAAAAAGTAAACCAAAAACAAACGAGGATGAACCAAACCACAGCAGGCAGCAAATAAAAGAGAATTCCGTTTAATGGTAAGCGCTTTCGCAGCACATCAAGCTGGTTCATCAGACACACAAGAATTGCAACGCCTTACTTTTAAACTAGAAACAACCAATAAAATCATTTGTTCAATTACATGGAGTAGTAAGTGCAGTCCTTGTTTAAATACATATACAAAATCATATCTATAATCAGTTTAAAAATTATCTTCTGGGCAGTAAACATTCAAAAAGATAAACATATTACATACAAATGTGTACAATTTAAAAAGTAACAGAACAGTAATAAAAACAGTAGTCATCTGGGCAGTCCCCTAGCCTATAAAACTGGCTTTATAGAAACTTTGTAATTAATACCTCTGCCCATGTTAGCTCTCATCCTTATAATCCATGCTAACTCTGCTGACTCGGTTTTATTTCTAATGTCTCCCCCTCTTTCATTCTTGGGGATTATTTCCATCACCATGAACTTGAATGTGTGTGTATGATCATATATAGCTACATGTTTGGCTAAGGCATTAGATTCAGCACCCCTGGATATATCACACAGATGTTCTCTCATGCGTTCTTTTAACGTACGATTTGTTTTCCCTATGTAGAATGAAAAGCATCTACTACAGTAAGCCAGCTAGACAAGGTCAGTTGTATTGCAGTCTGCTGTTAACTTAAATTCCCATACTTTACCAGTGTCTGGGTGAATGAACTTACTACTGGTGTCTAAATGTCCACAGTAATTTCATTTTTTACATGGAAAAGTACCCCTCCTGCCACTATCAGTCCGATTTATAAAAGCATCCCACGACTCGCAACTCTATAAAACCAGAATCAAAATCTTACTTTTCAGCTTCTTTTGCATGCTTCTGTCATACTCTACCCCTGACACCCTGTGCCAATTGTATGTACTCCCCCTGATTAGCTTTGGCCTCCACTTTCAGACTTCTTTTCTCCTCATCCACCCCATCTCAGATGCTTGAAGCTGTTAACATATTCCACTATTTTCCCTTCTGTCTCAGTTTTCACCTTTTTCTGATTCCTACCATTTGCTACCCTAACAATTGTCCTGGCTGTACTCAGTTTCATACTATATTCCTTCATTTATGCATTCCATTCCCATATCATTTGCAGAAGTTGCTGTTTCAAGTCGGCTTACAATTCCACATTGTCTGCATACAACAGCTTTATTGATGTGTTCCCTGCAATCTGTTTGATAATGTAGTCCATCACTAGCATGAACAGCAGTGGATTTAGATGTGAACCCTGATAGAAATCTATGGGTTTGCACACTGTTCTTACTTGTGCCATCGGGTCGCTGTACTAAACTTGCACTATTTATACCAATGTTTTCAGGACTTCAGACTATTGCAGGACTGCTCATATCAGCTTTCTTGTGACTGTATCATATGCTTTGTCAAAGTCAAGGAATGCTGAATTGACTGTTTCCTCATTTCTGGCCTCTATTCTACCACCAGTTTCAATGCAATTGTGGGCCAGTGGAGCTGCATACCATTCTAATTCCAAAGTGCTTATCTCCCTCCTTACTTTTAACTGCTCATTCATTTATCTCTCACCTTCTCCAGTAATTTCATGCAGTGTGACAGGAATTTCATACATCTGTATTGCCCTAAGTTGTAAATGTAGGGACATATCAATCTGTCAACAGTGGTTTTAAAGAAGGTAAAATGTTTGAGGTAAATTCAACAAAACAACATGGCTATAGTGGACTAATCATCTTTCTCCACTATTGTGTTACCCCAAAGTTGGCATATTTAAGTTTACGGGGTGTGATGGACCTCCCCCCCCCAATCTTACTTGAAGTAGTTTTGGTGAATTTATTTTGGTGATTTTACTGTTAGGGAAGTATGTGTCAATCTAATCCTTAAAGGTCTCCTTTTTTCTTGTGCACTGGCTCTACAATGCTTACTTTCCATTCTTCTGGGTTACTCCTTTCTGTCCATACTGCTGTGAGCACCTACTGGAGCCATTTGTCCTCTAATTCACACATCAACTTGATTATATCTGGTGTGACCTTGTCTGTTTCTGCTGCTTTCCCTGATTTCATTTACCTTAGTGCTGTCCTTTCTAGGGCAAACTTTTCTTCCTCTTTCATTTTTCACTATATCTTGGACAGCACAGCTTCTGTGGGGTTTTCTTCATTCAGAAGCTGCTGGAATTATTCCTTCCATCTGCCTTTGATGTCCTTGGGCTGGTGGTCAGATTGTTGTTGGCATCACTTATGATGAATGTCTGATGACTATCTTCTACATCCTTCTGTGTTTCTCATGCAACTTGATAGAGTTTCTTTGTGACATCTGCTGGGGCACTTTCCAATAGGTGGTAGAATGCCTCTGCTGACTTGTTCTTTGCTATTGTGATTCCTCGCTTGGCCTCACTGTTAACCAACCAGTATTCTTTCTTAGCCATTTTCTATCTCCCACCTTTTTCCTGCACTCCTTTCATTTGATGACTTCCCGGACTTCTGCATTTCACCATCAGCTTTCCTTATGTAACTTATTTCCATACCTGGGTCATTCATATATCCTTTCTGTAGCCTTCACACATGCTGTTTTGAGATTCTACCATTCCCCTTCAACTCCACCTATTTCCTCTTCTTTCTAAGGTGCTATAGCCCAAAATATTTCAACTAAGATGGCCCTTCTCAAAATAAAATATTGTAACTACCTTTAGTTCAGAAGCTTCAGTAGTCAAATACTTCACTTAATGAATATTGCAAATAATTAAAAGAAGTTATATGATAATTGCAAGGATTGTTAATTATTATACAACAGTACGATATTACTCAATGTGACAACCATAATGAATGTTAATTGGATTCACTTTGATCTATTGACAACCATTTCTTCGGCTTTTGATAGACTGAAAAAAGGTGCTTCAGCAATTTACAACAACATATTTTGGTAGGGGACAAGTCCACCTGTACCTCCTGGTGTGGGAGTAAGCCCCCCATACCCCATGAAATTATATACACCTACTCCAAGGTTAAAAACAGTCTGATAGCTATAAATAATGCTAATAATGATATGAGAATGCTATATTACTCCAAATGTTAATTAAAATGGATGTTAGTTACAGTATAACAGTGCTATATCACTCTACCTGATAACTGTAAAGCATATTAATTATAGTGTAGCAGTAAGTTATTACACCGTTTGATAATTGTAATGAATGCTACTTATGATATAATAGTACCATATTATTCTGATAATTGCACAGAATGTTAACTATGGTATTAAAGTACTATATTATTCTTCAGGCCTGCATTAATCATGCTTTGAAAACTAGGTACTCTGATTAGCCCCTGTATACTAGTGGTAAATGTTCACTTTAGACGTTTACTTCTTAATTTATTGGATTTGCTAATATGCTATAAGTTCCTTATAAATCATTTCTGGTGACAGTTACAGGAAATGTGAAATTCTCAGTTTGTGACAATACAATTGGTAAGTGTGTGTTTCAAAAAGATCTGACACTAGAAGAATGATGTAGGGTATTTCAGATTTTAAGGCCACATCGTCTGATAAGGAAATTAACATTAAGAAAACGGTAATTGCAGTTATTTTTCATTTGATGTAATTATGCTTGAGAGACATAGTACAATAATTCAGTGTCTGATATAGAAATCTAAGGTAGTAAAAACCGAAAGCCAATCAATTTAATTTGCACAATCATGTGAGTTATATAGAGACAGATCTAACACTAGGTTGTGCATTTAACATGAGATGCATGTACAAATAACTTGTTATAGCCTGCCAAATATGATAATACTCTAAGCTTCAGTCCCCTGCCTACTGAAGTCTTCACAAAGTTTAATGCTGCTGTCAGCGCTGACCTGTCAGTCCATACCTGAATAGATGTAGCTGAAGCAAGGACAGAGTATGGTCTATGAAGCAGACTCTCCACAGAAGCAAACTCTGTACTCCTGTGTCAGAAAATGATCCTGTAACTGCACGTGATAGGCAGTGTTTTGATTCAGAAGCTCTGGAGCATTAGCAAGCAGACTGATGCAACAGCCAGCAACTTCAAACTGCCATCACTGATATCTCTTGAGTCTTAACCATTGACCTATTCCTCAGGAAAAGATGAAGCCGGCAACTTGAAGCCTGATTATACTTTTCTCACCTGTTGTTTCTTGAGGCTGTTTATTCCAATGGAAATTTTAGAAACTGTGTATATTATATTGTAAGCGTCTCTTCTACACTAGGCCTAGCTGAAGCCTTCATATGTACCAGCATTTATACAGCTCTTACTAGGGCCACACTCTCTACTTACGAGATAAAAGCATTCATCTTTATTAACACAGAATTTTATTCTTTATTATATATCAGATAAGAAAATTCCATTTGCCCAAACAAAATGCCCTGGAAAAATATCCTCTTACTACTAAAATAATTAGTCACTTAATAGGGATTGGGTATGTACTGAACCATATCTAAGTATGTTTTCAGCTTCAGACTTTCCTAAAAAAATGGTAAAACTCATCTTCAGGATCTAGCAAATTTCAATGGTCCTATCTGAGATATCTATATTACTAAAGAGTGTAAAAGACTTGACCAAAACCCAAACAGAAGTAGGGGGCTAGCTTCATTCGCATTACTCATACAACTTCCACTTTTAATTTCTTTGCAGTGCAGGCAAGAGCTCAGAGGTAGCAACACTGCTGCTGCAAAGTGTGCTTAACAATTATTCACTATGAACTGTGGGAAATATAAAACATATACTTTTACTGCAACAACTGAAGAAAACTGATGGCTACATACACAGGGTTTTAGTGTTTGAAATTATTTTCAGTGTCCATTTGATTGTGATTTTCCTGTAGTAACACTTGAACATGCTGCATAGAACAACACTCATCACATCAAAAGTACATGTATCTGGAAATAAATGGCTGCTCGAAACTGAGCAAAGCAACCTAAGTCAGACAGTCAGATTGTATGTCATCATCATATCAAGCAAATTTGAAAGATATGACAAAAAAAAAAATTTAAATAAAACATTAAAAGGTGTACTTTGGTAAATATTTCATAATGGCAAATGAATAAATATGACTGGAATGCTTCAGGATCAAAACCGAGAAGCCAAAACTCGTGAATGTAAAGGGCAAATGTCATTAGCATCCTATGTTATAATCAGTGGTGTAGCTGGGGGAGGTATGCCCCAGGTGGCACTTTTGGGACTGTCACATATAAGAGTTTACTGAAAAAAAATGTTTTAAGGGTGGGCATTCCTCTTTAAGAATGGTCTTGTAGCTGGTCACTCACGTCTATGCATGCGTTGTCACCCAGACATGCCCCCACAATTTTAAATACAACAGAGGAATTGCTGCCCTCACAAAATTTTGCTTCAATCATTTTGCTGCTTCTTCACCAAGGGTGTGTGTGTGTGTGTGTGTGTGTGTGTGTGTGTGTGTGTGTGTGTGTGTGTGTGTGTGTGTGTGTGTGAGAGAGTGATGCCCCAGTTAAGCAGAGCTGGTGGTTAGTGTTTCTCAGGCTCAAACTCTGTACCTTAGGTACAAGAAACAAGAGTCTGAATTCTCTAACGATAGCACCACTTGTGGGTCAAGGAGTTGAGTCCATAGCTCTCAGCTGTCCAGATTTTCACAGAATGGCTCATACTTTTGGTCTGCTCCTCTTAAAAGTTGTGGTTTTCTGGTAAATCAGTGAGAAATGAATTCACTAAATAATGATAGCCATTTAAGTTTTAGTCTTCCTCTCTTTCAAGAAATGCAAGGTAACACAAAACATTTTTTTCTAGCAACTTTCTAAGATTATACAAGCAATGTTTAAAATGTGTCCCTAGTTTTGGGTCTTTGTCTCCCCCCTCCCCAATAAATGTTGGCTTTTTCCAGATTTCCTGTGCTGCAAAGTTGAGAGATATAGTTGAGTGTCAAGTAGATTTTACAAGGAGCTGAGAGCTACAGTGGAAGAGAAGTTTAGTGCTGCTTATGCCAAGTCTGTTCGCATTGTTAGTAGCACAGCAGGTAGTAACTTGCTTTTAATGCAGGAAGCTGTGGGTTCCACTCCCACAGTATGTAGATGGATTACTCCTGATACTGTACTGTGTCATACCTTAAAGGGGGTGGATGCTGCAGTCCTGATAATGTCCTCCTTTGAAGGAGATACCTAGTAACTATAAACCTGCTATTAGTTTGCCATCCATTCCCTTTTGCAATATTACTAGCTTATCATTTTTTAATGTGGCATAGGCAATTTATTCTTCAAGGGCAACAGGCACTTTATTTGTAGATGAAACAATGAAATATAAAGTTATTTGCCAGCAGCAACCTCTTCATTAGTTATAGATCTCTTTAACGTGTAATTATTTAGATGATTTTACTTTTGCAGAGATTGTGTATATTTACTGATATTGGTGGATTGCAATGACAGAAGTTTGAGTTAATATTTTTTGATGGAAAGGTTCTGAATTGGGAAGTTGTGTTGTTATTGGTTCATATATTTTCATTGCTTACTGGAAAAATGTTCAAAACAATATATTTAAAACACACTCTAACACGTGTGCTGTATTATACAAAGAATATAATTTAATACATTCAGGAAGGTAAATCAAAGAACACCTGTATGTTTGCATGGTCCTAAATATGTGTGCAAGGGGCCTATGATTTGAAAATAGCCCAAAGGTAAACTTTATTCACCACTGGCCAGATGCATTTTCTTTGAATGTGGTTTTCAATGCTGTGTCAATGAATGTGAGCTTCAAGGGCAGAGAAGTTTTAATGCCTAGCCTGTTTTCATTGTGAGACTGTATTACTTTGTTTAGCAGATGTCTGTCAGTGCTTGTGCTATAAAATTTAAAATAAAAGTTTTAAATGAAATCTAAATAATCATTGTAGAAGTAAAGCATAAAGCAGTATGCACATTACAGTGTTTATGGTAAATTGGAAGAAATTGCAAGTAATGAGACACTGGAATGGCTGTGCAAGGGTTGTGTATGGGGGGCCCATTTGACCATGATTTTGTGAAGGGGGATGAGTGACAAACTCAAAGACAGCCCCGGCTGGCACAAATTCTAGCTACGCCACTGGTCATAATGACATGCTCAATTAATCTGGTGACATAATAATCACCTCTCACAAGCAGAGTGTAGCTTTATAACTTTCTTATTGAGATAATAAATGCAGCTACTCAATGAACTCTGTTAAAAATATGTGTGCACTGGGAGTGTTGTTTTGTACATTTGGAATTATTGTATTCTTAATGACTTAGTTCCATTTTTGCTAGCTTGTTGCCCATGTTAGATGAGATATATACAAGTTCATAGCCAAAACAGAAAGGACAGAACTAGAGAAATTTAAAACCAAATAACTATGCTAGGCAGGGATTATAATTCTTTTTTTCATTACAGTACACTGCAAATTGATTTAGGGGGGTTCCTATTAGGACATCGTATATGCATTCTGTCAAATGTGTAAATGTCGAACACCAAAGAGCAAACAGGCAAAACATTGAAGCAGGTTTACAGCGAATTATTTCACTGGAAAAGAAGTTGCTTGGCCGCTTTGGTGTTTTGCTGTGTTCTGCACTGTAGTGCCATCTCGGAGTTGGTATATTTAAGTAGGGGGTGGGGGGGTGAAGCCCCCCACATAAAACAATGTTCCCAACTGTTTACTTTTATTTTTATTTATGTTGGAACAGTGATTTATTTCCCTAGGAAAGAAATCGCCATTCTGAGCTTTCGACAGTTTCAACTTTTGCTGAAATAAGGTAGATTAACCCTCATTCGCTGTTTTCAGCATTTGATGATCGAATACAGACCCTATTTAGGGATAAAAATAAATGAGGTCCCATAAATTTTCTAGTCTTTTATATCCTTTTATCCCAAAACACACCTTGTAAAACAATGAAGCAATATGGCTGAAGAACATGTAATAGACAGATAGGGTTGTCCCATGGCAGCAAAGGTTGGAATTCCATGAAATGAGGATTTGAAGAATGGTGATAGAAAGGAGGAAAGGAAAGCAGGGCAGAAGAAGAGGGAATCCAAACATGCTTTGGAAAGATATCTGGTATCTCACGGGCTGTCTTTCTATAATGCCTGCAAAATGCAATATATACAGAGGTTAAGGGATATTCTTGGGTGCAGGATAATGCTGTCAGTACAAAGAAATCAACCAGAGACGCACACAGGACTTTTTGAGATGGAGCACATCCAGTAGTTCCACTGTCATAGCAATGCTATCTGCAGAGATTTGACCCAAATTGTTGGATCATGCTGAGATGCAGCTACACTCTGAGTCAAATACTTCTAATTTAACTGATCATCCCTGAAGGATGTTCCTGAAAATATGTTTCTTCCAAGTGCATGCCTTCAGAGATGGGGGAGCTGGCTGCATTTCCCAGAGAAGAACTGGATGATAGCAATGGCATATATGAGAGGCAGGAGTTACCTGGTATGCATGATTAGTCTTTGTGGCCAAGCAGGTTATGGCTTCCCATCCCACCACTTCTAGGTCATTGCATGCTGTCTTCCACATGCTTGTAGTTCTGTGTGATGATGCTAAAATTACTATAGGGATATACTGAGTACCATGCAGAGAATGGAAAAAACATTAGAATCCTGATTTGAGGAATATTCTTCCAGGGGTTTCATTGCCATTCAGTTTCAACAGTGCTAGTTTACAACCCTTGCATATAGTTTTCATTGCTTGGCTCATGCTATGATTACTTGATACAGATGTGGATGGGGAGGCTGAATTCATAATTATGAAATATCATGAGACATATATTGTGTCACCTTAATGTTTCATCTCCATATCATCTCTTGGCAATCATCTTCATATTGCAACAATGCCATCTCCCATGATGTGGGTCAGGATCCCAAACTTTTATATCACTTTCACAAACTGGAGGTCAAACTGACTCCACTTTTGTGTGTCAGGTGACCTTTAGTACCTTAATATATGAACTCCTTTTTGAATGGGGACTTGATGAATCAAAATAATCAGGTATGCAGAGTGGCGCCATGTTACCCCATTTGATTTTGTATTTGTCTGATGTTACAGTCATTTAGGTAATGGAATTATCAGCATGTACCATGTACATATAATCACAAAAAACATGTATGTAGATAATATAAATCCATGTATTTTATATACATGAACATGCTATTTTATATATATATATTTCTACAAAATGTCGCTGGGATTACTGGCTGATGCTTTTCCTCCCAAACCACTTTCTTAATGCCACCATCATTAACCTGCTGATGTTCTTTTTCTAGTGATTGACACTGTGGTGGTAGAACTCTAGCCTCCTCCTACATGGGAGGCCACCACACCTGGATGTTATCACAATGTACAACATGGCACACATTGTGACCATCTGTGGTATTTCATTACATATGGACTGTCGGACATTGCCAGATATATTCAGACACTTGCATCAGAAATTTAGCAAAAAAAACACTAATATGCCATCTGTATCAACTTGTGTGCTTTAAAGTATAATGGCAAACTGACATTATTTCACTGGTTAACCAAGAATTTACAAAGGTGCTTTCCATAATAGTGATAATGTACATTACATAGTACTTTAGCTTAATACAACTGATAATGTTAATATCAGTACTAAATCGTGAGGTGCTTCTGTTGGATCTGACCACCTCAGAACCTTATTTGGAGCTCACTGATTCTCCATGTTGATATTATTCACACTTCCAAGATGCTATTTTGCTATTTTTTTTTTTTTATTTATTTAACATTTGTTTACCGGGAAAGTCTGACTTAGAATGAAGCCAATTTCAGCGGAGGCCCAGGCAGAAATGTTATGCTGAGAGTTGCTCAGTTATACCCATCTGTTCTACTCTCAGGTTTATAGTTTAGAGAATATCATAACTTCTGTTTTATATTGTTGCATCTTCACTAGAGATGAGCTTTCCAGCTATATGAGTGCAGTCAATGGCACATAATAGAAACTGACAGCTACACAATATCATGGAAATTTTCATGACAGCATGGTGCTCAGTTAGCACTTCCTGAAACTTAATGAAATTTCAGATGTACAGCAGGAATTCTTCTAGAATTGTATAGGCTGCAGTCTGGGACACTCAATAACGTCAATCATGCGGTGCTGGTCACTAGTATAGCCATAGTCAGGTATTATTTTCACTTGCATAGTGATCAAGCACCCCTAAAAGATTTGTGTACTAATGCATGGGGCACAGTTTCAGACAGAGCCTACTCAAGCTTCCTATCCTAGGCAGATCCAACAGTATCATTCTGATCAGACATTTATACTGACACACATCTGACACCAACTGAGAGGTTGTTTCCTCACTATGGCATGGGATACTGGTAACAACAGACCCACAGCCACCTTCACCTGGGGTACAACAGCTGCAAGGAATGATAGCCTTTTTGTGTTGTCTGATAAATATTTTTGGTGTCACCCACCAGCTTTTACATCCCTCTGATAACAGCTCAGTTTGCATCCATAATGTTAAAGACTTGTAACTATGATTGTGCATTTCATCAGCTGAATAAAGCATTCAGTCCACAGGCATATCTTTGGAAATCTGACCATTCTGTTGATCTTTACAGCTTTGAAATAATGCCTTCCCTAAGAACAAACTAATATGCAATCTGCCCACTGCCAGCTACAGTTGAAATTTTATAAACAAAACTGTAAAACCAAGCACTGAGAGATAAATAAGCAATACAACCATTATAAAATTATATGTATTATGTATATCAGAAGAAAAACATATTCAAAATGTTTAAATTAATGAAAATGGTTAACAGTAAAAATATACTACAAGGAAAAATGTTAAAACAATGGAATACCATTAAGAAAAAAGATTATTTAAGGGGAACAATAATTGTGTTATAAATATACTTAGATGAAAACATTAAAGCACAATAATGCAATTATTTGAATTATTCATTGCTTTCCTTGCTTCTCCTTGCTTGTGTGAAAGAGGCAGAAAAAAGAATAAAAATAATTCATATTGTAAGTAATGGCAACAGTAGAACAATAATTTACTGTTTACTTGCATATTTATTTATTTAGTTCTTTATCTAGTGATTTATTTATTATTTGGGAAGAAGCTGATTTTTTCTGATGTGGTTTAGAATTACTTCATATCTGGAGGATATTAGAAGCATAGGGCATCTGTTGCATGAAGCTGTTGAATGATCTGAAAGCTCGGATTGTGTTATTGCCATAAAACATGAAATATACAGTATTAACCATGTATGTTCAGCATCTGTATCATAATATTCATTTCAAAAAGTGCATATGCACTATCTCAGTAACTATTTGTTGACATCATTAAAATATCTATTTCACATAATGTTAATTGGGCTACGTGGCTAAAGTAATTTGAGGAAGTATTTTAGGTAAACCATTCGGGAGGCTTGGATGCCACCTTGAAAGTAAGTGTGCTGTCATATTATCTTTTTTCAGTATAAAAATTTTAGGAATGAGGAATGCAATAGTGGTTTAGAAAGACAGAAATTCTCTGAAATGATTTTGCATTGTATTAACTACACATGCTTCTTTATGTTATCCAAGAATATAACTGAAAAGTAATAGTTAAAGACATGAAAGGGAGGTCTGTACTCAGCAAAATCATTATGTGAAATTATAATAATTATTAAAACGTAAACATGACATAGCTAATACAAATATTTTTAAAGGAAGCAAAATTATTTTATATTGTTTTTAATGTGGGCTCTAATAATGAATCTTAAAGCTTGCTGAAGGCATTATGAGGTATAGATGAAGGTAAAAAGAAGATCAGTTTGATGTAATCCATTTTTTATTATGACATCAGCAAGAAAGTAGATGAGTTAACAGAAAATGAATCAACGATGACCAAATTAGAGATTATAGAAACAGGATTTCTAAAATAAGATGGGAGAGCTTTAATAGTATTACTCCCGATCAAAAGTGCTAATGAGTTAGTTTTAGGATGTTAAAAAGTTAAGTGCCGGTGTTTAATATTTTCTTAAATGTAGAATCTGGCATTGTATTTAAATGTTTGCAACTTATTTTCTTTAATCTAGGATTTGTAGGTAATTTAATTTGTCATAAATCTCTGTGCATAGGTTTAATAAGAAAACTGCAAACAGAAAAAAATGAAAACATGCAGACATATTGCAGTGAACTGATAAAAGAATGTTATATTGTAGACATGGCTCGACTTCCCTTATCTTTTGTTATACACAGTGTAACTTTGACGAAGTGGCTTAATCAAGACAGAAGTACTAATTCTTATTCTGAAATGAATCATGTGTGCATAATCGTTCATGTTCATGCATATCCCCCATCTCTCAACACATATATGTAAACACACATATACACACGTGCACATGAATGAACTGGGTAATAGTGGAAATGCACACCGACACTGACGCGTACACACTCACAGGCACACATATACAAATGCACATATGAACACACATTGAAGTGACAATTGCAGAATCTCCAAGAGCTAGAAACAGTGCAATAGCAAGTGTTCAAAGTATTGGTACTTGAGCAGTTCTGCCCTTCCCTCATAAAGTACACTTGTACTTATCACATTTAGTGCAGTGAATGCTTTGCCTAGTACCTAATGCAGAATTTCTATTCTCCTAAATAGGAATGTTGAAGATGTTCTTTGTAAGAGAGTGCTGATGCCAACCTTTGAATATGTCATTCCCTTAATAGTAGCCATCTCTGCATTAAACATGCTGAATCTTCATAGAGTATAGAATATGGTGTGAAGGTATGTTTACAGTTTTCACAAAAGGGGGAATCATTGCCTTATACCACATAAAATTGGGCACATTCCCATTACACAAATATTTTGTTTTGTATGTGTGGATACATTCTCAAACTTCTATACTTGCGCTGATATCTAGCCTTAGGAAGGTCAGTAAAAGTGAAGACTTTGACTCAAGTCATGATAAGCATCACAGATGTGTCTTAACATTCTATATCACTCAGTTGAAAGGTGTGCAAAGCCTTTCTTGGGTCTTGTGAAATGGTCTCACATTAATAATCAATGAAAACCTCCTCAAACTAGTTTGCCCTTGTTCTGGCAACTCACCTGCACAATAAAGCAGCAAGCAGACGCACCTTGGATATAAACTAGACTGGCTGTGGATTAGTGCCAAATTCACTATTCCTGTGGTCCACTCCATTTTATTACCTTTCATTATATTTTTCCTTATGATGTTCATATATTGTAAGAAAGTGATAAGGCTCTTGTGTCTTTAGTACAAGCTGGCCTGAGTTGATTAGCAGCCTGGGTACTAGAGAACTAGGTCATAGAATGAGTGCAACAGCTCTTACCAACTTACCCTTCAGAGGGGGTTAGTGGTATTGATTTGGTCCCACAATAGGGGCACCTTCTGAAGGAAGGCCTAGAAGTGCAACTCTGCACCAGCATGGACATTGACAGTTTTAGCCTAGTGAGGGAAGGCTCAAAGACCACATTAGAAGTACAGAAGTGTGAAAGCATGTACCAGTGTTAGGTGTGGTACAGCAGGACACTGCACAGCCCTTTCTGGTTAATCTGGGGATTAGTAGGAATCTACCAGAAAAACTTGGCCAGTAAAGATGATGCATCAGCAGTCGGATCACCTGCTAGACATCTTGAAAATGTAAGGATTCGACTGTGGCAAATCCACACTGCAACGGGGGGATCCATAAAAGGGTTTGTGAGTTGTTATAGCAGGGAATAGGTGGGTCATTCTTTGATGATCAGACTGGTATTTTATGAGAAACTAATTTAAAGCATGCTGCTAGTCAATGAATGAATGACAAAATTGTAGTTGTCAATGGTTCAACAAGTAGCACCCTCACCTTTGGTGCTGAAAGATCAAAAGGTTGTGGGTTCTGTTTCCAGTACTGACAAAGCATTAGAGAATAGGGGGAGTTCTGCACTCCTGAGTGTGTGATCCTTCAGATGAGATACTAAATTGGGATCCAGTTTGCCTGAGTTGGTGGTAGCTCAGGTCAATGTTAAAAATACCATGACACTTACCAAAAAATTAGAGGGTGTTCTCCAGTGCCCTTGCCAAATTTCTCCTTGTCAGTATGAATAGCAGCTTGGTTCTCCCCTGAAAAGAGGACAACTGGCCTAGAGGGAGTAACCTAGTCAACAAATATTGAATGAATGAATAAATGAATGAATGCATAAATAAAATGAACACTCTGTAAGACTACAGCAGACATTTCATGTTTTTGATCTTGTAAACTGTGTATATTCTATTACTGTGTTTTTTATTACACAATAAGGGTAAGGGTAAAAAGTAGTTTTTATATTCCAGTCCAACTACCCATCAAATAAAAAATAAAATAAATGCAAATGTAATTATGCACAAAATTAATAGACATTATAATCACTTACAAAAAAAACTTTAATGTCCAGAAGTGAGAACCAGAATGTATGGAGTGTCTTCACATCACTATTTCATCAATTATATCTTCCAAATTGTCTTTACAAATAGCTGATATCATCAGTGGAAGGTATATTTTACTACATGACAGCAGAGATGTTTTGCTCTTGCTATTGCATATGCTACCATCTATCTTTGCAGTAAAATGTATCAAAGGAAATTGCTGTAAAAACTTAGAAATAAACAGCTGTATGTGGTATAATGTAAGCAAGAAAAACAGCTGTAGTTAAAATTCTGTGAAATACTGTTCACCTTCT